>NC_056744.1:203061314-203088814 GCF_019279795.1 Protopterus annectens | reverse complement strand
GCCGGTGACGTTTCTGTATATGTGTATCACACATTTTAATATTCATATGTTTATGTGATTGTGTTCTACAGTATGGCCTGTCAGGTTGTATTGCAGCTGTGTATATTTGTTCTTTGTGTTTCTTTCTGATTCACCCGCTGCTCCCTCATACACCTCCAGTTCACCTATACTGCATCCAACATAGTCTCGCCTTTGTGGATTATACCATTACCCATCCCCCCAACGCACATATTCCTGACACTCCATCCATCACTTTTTTGGTTGATGGCCCATGACATGGTCAAGGAAACACATTGCATACACTACATATGTCAGGTACCTGTATGGTCGTGTGGACTACCCTGGCATGTTTCACCTTCCACATGCTGTACATCACGCACATAGGTACACGCCCATACTTAACTTTCATGACATGGTTGGTACACCCGGGTAATACCCGTTCAACTGTGACACATCCTGACAAGTACGGCTTGGACCACATATGGGTGGATTTTGGCCAACTGCTCTGACCATTGGTAGGGTGCCACCTTTTCATATGTCCAGGATGGGATATATTCTGGACACAAATCTGATTTTACAAGACAACACATACCCACGTTCAGTACTACGGATAATACTTTTCCTTTCTGCCTACATATTAGCTTATTGTTCTAGCAGTTTATATGCTCCTTCTGTTTCATTTTCTTGCTTATTCTATTTCTTGTCACATGTGGTATGTTACATACGGACATACCTATTGTATGTGACTATTACATGTGATGTGGGATATAATTCTGTCATACGGTCGCTGGATATTTACATTTATCATGGTTTTGGTATGGACACATCTGCCCAGCTGTGTACTATCCCTCACAATGTGGGACAGCTGGTAACCCTGACCATTGGGCTAGACGTAGCTATTGGTGGCACGCTAACATGATGCGTTTCACTTCCACTTGGTATAACTATTTACACTGCGTTAGAATACGGGCACAAGGTTTTCAATGTCATTTATTTGAGGGATGGAGACTCAATATTCCCTACCGTGCATTTGTGTTTGCTTCTTAATTTTGTGTTCGCAAGAACTGTCTTGCATGCTTTGTATACATTTCAGTATCCACGGACACTGATGGGTGTGATTACTATTGCAGGCAAATTGTTATGTTCAAGCATTTTAGGTTGCACATCAACAGCTGACATTTCCACGCCTCCTTGAGGCACTTCGACATGCCCTATACACTTGTACTCATTTCCTATGCAAGTGGCTGTGGCGGCAACACGCTTTCATTAATATGCATTTGGCGCTACTATGCCAACTATACGCCACACGGTCGGCGCAAGCCTAATGCCTGCCTTGCACTGAGTTTCATGAATCCCGGGCCAAATCTTTTATTTTAAAACAAATAACAGATATGCGCTTTCTCCAGAGAGGCTTCCTCAGACCATATGAATACAAATTAGTTCAGCACATACCATATATATATATATATATATATATATATATATATATGTATATATATGTATTTATATATATATATATATGTATATATATATATATATATATATATATATATATATATATATATATATATATAAACATCTTCAATTAAATGATGACATCATAATTGAATAATATGTAAGCTGAAGTAATGGTTAAATATACTGCATAGTTAAATAAAAACATTTAATAGGTTCACACTATTCAAAAGGTTTATACTATTTAATACCAAATGCACCAATATAAAAGAGGTATGTGCAAAACAGATGTAAACCATATATAAAAATATATATATATGTGAAGAATAAAAACACTAAAAATTACTTAACAAGCAGTCGCTCTTATAAATGCGGAATGTTGCTAGAGTAACAGTATATGTTTTAGCATACATGTTCTGAAAGATGTGAGTTCAGAAAATGAAATGTATGTCAACCCTTACTGACAGGAATCCTGGCATCCTCACGATGTACCAGATAAATACAATTAAGGAATGTGTGGAACAGACCAGAAATATGAACAATAAATCTGGGCATTCTGACACAATCTGGCCAGTTGAAAGATATGCTCAGAACCCCTTGGTGCAATGAATCTGGACCAAGCCTGACAAAGTAGAGGGTGGAAGCCACAAAAATAGGGATATATCTCAAATACTGGAGTAGATAAGCTGACACACACTCTCCTTTCTGTTCTAACATATATTGACTGATATAGCACAAGTCCAAATCCCAATTACTTCCCACTAGTTATTGACTTAAATTCTCACATCATCCTACTGATGTGTCAGAAATACACAACACATATGGGGGCCAGGCAATGGTACATCCCACAAATATCTGGACATAACATCACAGTGGGGAAACTACTACGAGCTGCTAAGCATGTCACCAAGCACTGTCTAAACTACAGTCAGACTGACACACCACTAACCCAAATCTGCTATGGGGAATTACACATGTATTTGTAAAGGTATCAGGCACTACAGGGATGTAACAGCACTGAAAAACAGGCACCAGTGTGAAAGTGCATACTCAGAACCAAGTCTACCACAGTCACAGTCACATACTGGTAAGCCAAATGAACAGCAGGGTATAAGGACTGTGTGAACAAAACCATAAGCATGTTTGCCACTCACACACTACCCCTACATATACTGTCCCAATTCACAGTGAAATATGATGCCTGACCGTGGTACAGGACATGTCTCAGTCCTTCCCTACAAACATATATAGTTGATAGAGCTCCAGCAACTGGGGCAGCATGCAAAGTCAGACAGGAAAGGAACCATAACACTTACATCTACCCCCTTCCCTACACAGGCCAAATAACATATTCACAATACATTGCTACACAATCCTGACAGTCTGTCAACAATTGCTAGAAATACACAGACCGCCCAACTGTACAGAGTCCCACAGAATGTCCAGGCTTTGTCCTCATATATAAAGGCCTCTTACACATAACATGGCTGGCAGTCTGATACATCACTGGGATGATATTAGGAATGATGTCACTAAATAATGATATACTATACTTATGCACCTCTTACTGTATGACATCTGGACAAAGCTGGACATACTTGGTGGACAGAGGCCCAAACACAGGGGCATCATTGACATATTGCTGTTATAAACTGAGAAACTTGCTGGTGTAACAGGGTTTGTTGTAACATATCCGTTCTGAGGGATATGAAGTCAGAAACACAAATGGATGTTACCATTTACTGACTGCAATCTTCAGAGTATGTTACTGAATTTCCAAAGACAAAAAACATGTAACATACCAAATATAAGTATCCAAACTCTGGCCAATCTTTGATAGCCCTACAGTTGAGAATTATGTCAACCACATAACACTGTCAGACTTAAAATCATACAGAACAGCCATATTCACACAGACCCTGCCAAACTAGCAGTACGTCAAATGTATAACAGCAATACTTACATTCAGTCCCTATGTCTGGAACATTCTCCCCTAGACTGTCGGGC
This sequence comes from Protopterus annectens, assembly GCF_019279795.1. Taxonomy (NCBI): domain Eukaryota; kingdom Metazoa; phylum Chordata; order Ceratodontiformes; family Protopteridae; genus Protopterus; species Protopterus annectens. Next base: position 203,085,352 of record NC_056744.1, on the reverse strand, counting down.
TGTATCCACAGTGTTTGTTGTAAGAGGTATTTCCAACTACCCTCTGTGATGTTGTTTGCCACACACCTCCATGAAGTCCTCCTCACAGGCAAGGTAAAGGGCCATCACCCAGATGAAGTGCTCAGTTATAAGAGTGTCTTTCCATACAATTGGCTATTGTGATGATACCACAGCTGTTCTACATGCAATTAGCAAGTGGGGAAAGATGCTGCCTATGCAGCACAGCTGTATACCCTATATCCTGGAGAGAGAGAGAGAAACAGACAGAAAAAAAAGCAAAAAAAAAAAAAACAAGCAGGATATAACCACCTACACTTGAAAAAAAAAACAGGTATGTCAAACAAGTATGCATGGAATGGACTGCAGTAGGGACAATGTAATAATGGGAAATTGGAAGTTTAACATATATGTCTCAATGAGACTTGTTGTACTGATATATTACTGATTAGAACCTATGGCCATAGCATCTGTGTCTATCTGCAGTGACATAGAATACAGCTCAGCCCCCTGAGTCAACCCAAGAAAGGATGACTCACATATGACTACTACTGGAGTGTGTGTTGAACAATACTGACTATGACACTGCTAAGCCAGCTAATTCCACAAGTATATCATCTGGACTAACAGCCTTTCAATTATTAATCCTCTTCATAGCTATCCTTACTCCCCCCTTGATACCTTGCTGACTTCATGATTCACCATACCCACATCATCCAACATCGCTCTCTCTCTCATTCTCCTCATTCACCAGCCCATAAAAGTATTGTTTCCATCTGCTCTACACACTCTAATATAAATATGAAAATATGGGGCTACAATGACATTGCAAAGGAGTGGACATTCCACCAAATTCTATGAGAATGCAAGACCAAAACTGGCCAGGGAGGCTGCCAGGAGCCCTAAAGCAACAGTGAAGGAGTAGAAGGAATCTCCGACAAGTACTGGGTGTGTACTACATGTCACAACAATCTTCCATGGTCTTCATATGTCCTGCCTATAGGGTAGGGTTGGAAGATGTCAGAAGTTCCTCACACCAAACAATATCCAGGCCTGGAGAAAGTGTGAAAACAATACATCAGATGTCAAAATAGCAAGTGGGAAAATATGTTATTGTATTATGGGACCACAGATGAACTCTTTGGCCATAATTCTGACAGGTGTGTTTGGTGAAATAACACCACTGTACATCACTACAACACCACTCCCATAGCAAAGCATGGTAATGGCCGTATCCTGCTTTGGGGTTGCTGTTCACAAGCTGGAACTGGGGCTGTGGCCAAGTTTGATGGGATTATGAACAAGTTACAAACACTGGTCCCTTCTGGCTCCAGTCCTTCTGATGTCTGCTACATAGCTGTGGATGGTGAGGAATTACACTTTTTCACACAACAATGGACCAAACCATACATCCAAATCAACAAAAGGATAGCTTCACCAGAACACATACAACATTCTGCACTGGGCCAGACAGAGCTCACACATACTTCAAATAGGATATATGCAAGGTGACCTGAAGAGGGCAGTGCACAGAGGATGCCCTTGCAATCTGACATAGTTGGAGGTGTTTTGCAAGGGAGAGTGTGCAAACATTGGCAAGTCAAGATGTGCCATGCTGATAGACACCTTCCTAACAGGAATGAATGCTGTGATTAAATCAAAAGGTGGTTAACAGAGTATTACTTTAAGGGTGTGCACACTCATTCAAACAGCCTATTGTACCTATTTCATTTACCATGCAATGTTATGACCTGATTTCTGAGGTCTCGTGATATATCACAAAAACCTGGCATGTTAACAGGTGTGTGTACACGTACTATATCCACTGTAAGCTTGGGAAGTTGTTTGAGTAACCACCTTTGTTTTAATATACATGTACTGCAGGTTATGCAGTCTGCATCTCAAATTAAGATATTAATTAGTGGCATCAATCCACATGTCAACCTAGTAATGTATCAGACAAACACAGGAGTGATGAGGAACAGATGAAGCATATCAGCCACACATGTAGACATTCAGCAAAACCCTGTACAGTTGAGAGGTATGTTCTGTAGCAGTTGCCACAATGCTATACAAGTGAACAGCAATAATTTACATGGGTGCAGTCTGTGCTAGGTGAAAGGCAATCACCTACTAACACAACTCACGTATCCCAGAAGTGCATATTAGTAGTAATGGTAATTGGAAAGGGTTGCACTGCATGATGCTGAGGGTCTGTCCAAAGTGTGTATGTTATTGTCTGACTGTGTGTCAACTCTGTTAGAAATGCTACATCTGAAGAAATCCCAAGCCCTCCGCACCACATGCTCCAGAGACCTCAACCTCATTACCACACTCAACAGAACATGCTGGAGGGGCAGGTTCATAACCCAAAGACTGCCCATGCTATGGAATAGACTTCCCATACATGTCAAGCAGAGCACCTCACTGGCCCTCTTCAAGAGAAATTTTGATGAGTGGATGGGAAACAGAAAATTCACCCCAGGGATCACTCCGGTGGCTTTACTTGACAGAGCCACTGGGAATTAAGGTCTGGTGGCACAATTCCAGGGGAATCCTATGGGCTAGGCTTGTAAAGGCTCCAGTGCCATTAGCCTAGTACAAACCTATGAACCTATAAATGCACCCAGTAGGCTAATGTGAGGTCTGTGTAATGCCTTTGAGGCACCTCACCTGTATGTGTGTATATGTGTGTGTGTGTGTGTGTGTGTGTGTGTATATATATATATATATATATATATATATATATACCAGCAAACCTTATAGCGCTGGCAGTAATTTACATATGTTGTTTTCCCTCACAGGTGGACATGGTGGCCACGGTCCCTCCCACTCTGATTCTGATGTCAGTGTCTCTGCAGACTCTGACCATGATAATACTCATATTGAAGCACAAGTGGGGGTGTCAGGTGTTGAATCTGTGCCATTGCATGGCATCCCACTATTGTCAACCCCATCCCCGCACACAGTCACAATGCCCACACATACCCCATCATCAGTGGCCACAGATAATGGACAGTTAGCAGCTGGAGGCATGGAACAGGCTTCTGTGGTGACTATGGCAAGCGAGGGTGCAGGCACTAGCCATAGCCAGAGTGCTGGCAAAGTCCCACACAGGCAGATGGGCAGGGGTGCTTGAAGGAGGATTGCAGCCCATAATGGCGCTGTTGCAAGTGCCATAGCAGCAATCACCAGACTCATGTTTTGGGCAGTCATGGAGGCACAGGCCATAATGAATGTAACACCAGACACATATGCAGGGTCATGGATGAGTACGTCCCTGGTGTCCGTGGCAATATTCATGAACTCTGTGTGGCCATACATGAGCATACTGAAGTGATGGATAGACAGTGGGATGATGCCTTGACACTCCATGACTGTGGAATATCTGTGCTTGAGCTGTTGCCAGACGATGGCCAGCAGCCACATGGACATAGGGCAGCACCATGATCAGGGGAGGGTCTACATGGCTGTGCACCATCACGTTCTGGTACTGGCAGTACATCCAACACCACTGAAGGGGGTGTGCTGTCCAGGCCATGAAGCAGCAGGCCATGTGCATGTGATCCTGGCCCATTCCAACAGGGATGCTGATCCAGCAGGCAGCAGTCACCATCGGGGAGTAGTACTGCATCTGGACTCAGCCCTGGTGGTGCCGGTGATACCATTGGCAGGCCCAGTTCTCATGTCCATTGCCAGAGATGGTGAACTGTACACCCTGCCATGTGCAGCCCACACCAGTTCAAAATACCCCTGTGTAGGGCACCCACACAGCATGACTGTGTGCATACAAACAGACACACATCACCATCAGACAAGTCACCTGCACATACACACATACACACACACACACACACACACACACACACACACACACACACACACACACACACACACACACACACACACCACCCCACCCCTGCACAGCCAATTTAATGAACACCCCCCCAAACGCATACCCATGACGTCAAACGTATTGTCCAGCCTAGGCTTCTGAAAACCCCCCACAACACCCTTTGCATATGATGATACATCTCTGCCATCCATACCTTTGATGCAGGGACATGCTAATATGGGTCTAATGCACAGGGTGACTTTAGTAGAGTGTAGCTATTTAATGTTGTGTAAGGTGCTGTCATCTGGCATTTATAATGGGTACACATCACAGTGTGTGCGTACCTGTTCAGCCATGATGCTTTATTCATGTTAGTAACACTAAGTGAATGTGTTCTCATATGCTGTATTCTGTTTGTGTTCCAAGTGTCTGTGTGTCAGCAGGATTTGGCCCTGCAGACAACACCAACAAGTGGTATGGCATTGTTGTAGCACATCGACCATTTCATTGCCAAGGTACAGCTGTATCTGCACACATTTCCTAGGTCTGTATAATAGCTCTTGCATATACCTCACAGCTTATAGGGCTGAGGGGTTGTATATAAATCTATGGTGGTTGACGTCAGCTCTAGTAGAGTGGGCAATGGTAAGTGTGATGGGTGGAACACACTTCAGATTGCTAATGCCCTCAACTCCAGAGGATATTGTCTTGACCAAACACAGAGAGAACACTGTTCACACACATGCACTCACAGGATCACTGTTGCCATGCTTGTGTTTGGAACCCCTAGCCATCAAGTTGTGGTACCACACTATTATGCGGTTATTACAGGTGGCACAGGACTACTAGTGTGATGAGTGTTACAAGGTACCTGTTAGGTGAATAAAATCACATGGCCTTGTAGGGTATGGCAATGTTGGGTGTACTGGGTGTGAGAGTACTCATAATTGTGTCACATACAAGTCTACCCACTCACAATCACTGCTATACACACCAATGCATGCACACACTTGTCAGTACTGACATTAGCAGACTAACCTATCTTGTTATTCATACCATACTATTCCATACTGATGCACAGGGCTTATAGGGCTGAAGAGTGTCTACAGATACCACTATGGTTGATGTGAACAGTGGACTTCCTACAGTAGACCTAGGAATGTGCACTGTGAGTACCATAGCATAAAATATGAAATGATGCCCATCCAATGGATGTCATTCTTGGACACACACACACACACACACACACACACACACACACACACACACACACACACACACACACACACACATATACACACCAGATACTCTTCTCTGATATACATTTGTCAGAACTGAGTTTAGAACCCCTACCTATCTATTTATTACTACATTGTTACACATTTATCGCTCGTGCCATGGAGGTTATGGAATGACACTTGTCCAAAGGTACTTCCAAGATGAGGGACATCACCAGGCATCACAAATTATTACAGGGGAATCCTATGGGCTAGGCTTGTAAAGGCTCCATAGCCATTAGCCTAGTACACACCTATGAACCTATGAACTTATGAGTGCCCCCATTCAGCTAATGTGAGGTCTGTGTAATGCCTTTGAGGCACCTCACCTGTATGTGCATATGTGTGTGTATGATTTTGTGTGTGTGTGTGTGTGTGTGTGTGTGTGTGTGTGTGTGTGTGTGTGTGTGTGTGTGTGTGTGTGTGTGTGTGCCAGCAAACCTCATAGTGCTGGTAGTAATTTACATATGTTGTTTTTCCATCACAGGTGTGCATGGTGGCCGTGGTACCTCCCGTTCTGATTCTGATGTCAGTGTCTCTGCAGACTCTGACTATGATAATACTCATATTGAGGCACTGGTGGGGATGTCAGGGGCTGAATCTGTGCCATTGGTTGGCATCTCACTATTGTAAACCCCATCCCCACACACCATCACAATGCTCACACATACCCTGTCAGCAGTGACCACAGATAATGGACATTTGGCAGGTGGTGGCATGAAACAGGCTACTGTGGTGACTATGGCAAGTGAGGGTGCAGGCACTAGCCATAGCCAGAGTGCTGGAGAGGTCCCACACAGGCAAATGGGCAAGGGTGCTAGGAGGAGGATTGCAGCCCATCATGCCCCTGTTGCAAGTGCACAGCAGCAGTCACCAGACACATGTTTTGGGTAGTAATGGAGGCACAGGCACATAATGAACATAACACCAGACACATACGCAGGGTCATGGATGAAAATGTCTCTGGTGTCTGTAGTATTATTCGTGAACTCACTGCAGCCATCCGTGAGCACATTGAGGTGATGGATAGGCAGTGGGGGGACACCTTGGCACTACTCAACTGTGGAATATCTGTGCTTGAGCATTTGAAAGATGATGTCCAGCAGCCACATGGATGTAGGCCAGCACCACAATCAGCTGAGGGTAACATGGCCATGCACCAGCATGTTCTCATACTGGCAGTACCACCAGCACTACTGAAGGGGGTATGATGTCCATGCCATGATGCAGCAGGCCATGGGCATGTGATCCTGGCCGATCTCAGCAGGGATGCAGATTCAGCAGGCAGCAGTCACCATTGGGGAGTAGTACTGCATCTGGACTCAGCCCTGGTGGTGCTGGTGATACCCTTGGAAGGAAAAGTTCCATATCTATGGCTGGAGATGGTGAACTGTACACCCAGCCATGTACGGCCCACATCCATCCAAAATACTCCTGTGTAGGAGGCCCACATGGCATGACTGTGTGCATACAAACACACACACACATCACCAACAGACAAGTCGCCTCCACACACACACACACACATACACACACACACACACACACACACACACACACACACACACACACACACACACACACACACACACACACAGACACGCACACACACACACACACACACACACACACACACACACACACACACACACACATACACACACACACACACACTCACACCACCCCTTCACAGCCCATTTAATAAACACCCTCCCAAGCACACACACATGATGTCAACGGTATGGTGCAGTCTAGGTTTCTGGCAAACCCATACAACAACCTGTGCATATGATGATACCTGTAACACATCTCTGCATCCATATCATCGATACAGGGACATGCTAATATGGGTCTGCTGCACAGGGTGACTTTAGTAGAGTGTAGCTATTTAATGTTGTGTAAGGTGCTGTCATCTGGTGTTTGTAATGGGTAACATCACAGTGTGTGTGTACCTTTTCAGCCATGATGCATTATTGGTGTTAGCAACAGTCAGTGAATGTGTTCTCACATACTGTATTCTGTTTGTGTTCAAGGTGTCTGTGTGTCAGCAGGATGTGACCTGCAGACATCACCAACGAGGGGTATGGTAGTGTTTTAACACATCGACCATGTCATTGCCAAGGTACAACTGCATCTGCACACATTTCCAGGTCTGTGTAACAGCTCTTGCATGTGTCTCACAATTTATAGGGCTGAGGGGTTGTATATAAGTCTATGGTGGCTGACATCAGCTCTAGTAGAGTGGACAATGGTAAGTGTGGTGGGTGGAACACACCTCAGATTGCTGAACCCCCTGAAAATATTGTGTTGACCAAACACACAGAGAATACTGTTCACACAAACACACACACACACACACACACACACACACACACACACACACACACACACACACACACACACACACACACACACACACACACACACACACACACACACACACACACACACACACATACATGCACGCACAGGATCACAGTTGACAGTGTTGTGTTTGGAACCCCTAGCCATCAAGTTGTGGTACCACACTATTATGTGGTTATTGCGGGTGGCACAGGACTACTTGTGTGATGAGTGCTACAAGGTACCTGTAAGGTGGATAACATCATGTGGCCTTGACATGTATGGCAATGGTGGTTGTACTGGGTGTGAGAGTACACATAATTGTGTCACATACAAATCTACACACTCACAACCACTGCTATACACACCGATGCACACACACACTTGCTAGTACTGACATTAGCAGACCGACCTATCTTGTTATTTGTACCATACTATTCCATACTGTTGCACGGGGCTTATAGGGCTGAAGAGTATCTACAGATATGACTATGGTTGATGTGAACAGCGGACTTCATACAGTAGATCTAGGAATGTGTACTGCCAGTACCATAGCATGAAATATGAAACCATGCCCATCCAATGGATGTCACTCTTACACACACACACACACACACACACACACACACACACACACACACACACACACACACACACACACACACACACACACACCAGATACTCTTCTCTGATACACATTTGTCAGAACTGAGACTAGAACCCCTACCAGTCCAGTTTGTTTTGTGCTACAGCCATACCTCTCAACCTGTTGGTGCAAGGTATCTGGAGATAGCCTATCAAAATGGGGAGAAAATGGGCCATATGGTGATTGTGACTATTTCTCTTAGTAATGTATGGGTTGCTAGGGTTACAGGGTTTGTTTTAGCAGACATCTGACATATATGACATTTGACACTGTTGTGTATTGTTTCAATACCTCGTGACATACTTCCTCACATCATCACACTGATTTACCAGAGGAATACAGGATGGATGATGCACACACCAATATTATGGGACAAATGCTTTTCTTTCTTGCACAATCTAGCCTGTTGAGAGGTGTGCCTACAACTAGTTGACTGCTGGAGCTGTGGAAAAGGTACATCATTTTGGTGATATATTACAATGGTGAAATCTCTGTGCATTTCTGTTCTAGCATGGTTTGATTCCCAGTCCACAGCTGGGTAATATAAGTCAGGCAGGATCAGGGTGACAGGCAGACTCCAGATAGATTTGTAGGGGATAATATATTGGGGGGGTGTCCTGGGTCAGATATTATGTTAGGCTATAGCTACCAGTACTTTGCATAAGGGTCTTCTCAAAGATTGACTGCACTTGGAGGGTCTTGTGTGTGTCAGACTGTTTGACCAGCCTGTAGGTGTGTGTGTGTGTGTGTGTGTGTGTGTGTGTGTGTGTGTGTGTGTGTGTGTGTGTGTGTGTGTGTGTGTGTGTGTGTCTCACATATATGTATGGCCCACCTCATTTGGCTTGGCTGGCCACATTTTGGGTCAGGGTGTTACATAGGATGAGTGAGCAGGGAAGGGTGTGTTACTCCTTATGGCTGTGGGCCAGGGTTCTGTGGGTCCAGACATGCCACCACCTGCCAGGGTTAGGACTGCCTGTGATGACTGCATTCCCATGTTTAGACTCCTAGCCCTGCCTGTCAACTGTACAGAGTATCACATAATGCCTAGATTCATGACTCATATATCTGGTTGGTTACCCAAATGATTGTGGTTTTCAAGGAAAAGTGTTTTCCAATTCGCTCAGGGTTGAAGTCAGATATTGCTGACAGTTGCCATTGCAGTTTCAGACTTCATACCCTTAATCATTCCATGCTAATACAATCATTTCATCAATGTTCTAACATTATTAGAGCCGTATTTCAAAGGTGTCCTTCTCTTTGGACCTTTATCACCCCATTATTAATGGCTTTGTCCAGATTTCTGGCTCTCTGAGGCTGGTAGATTTATTCCTAGCAGTTAGCAGCATGGCCTTTATTTGCATTTTGTAGACTGTGTTATGTTGGTGTTATGGACCCCATGACCCTCCCTATCAGTGCACTGTGGGTGAGGCATGGGCATTTGCCAGAGGCCTGTAGGCCAGGTGTGACAGATGCAGGCCATCTGTAGCAAGGCAGTGCATTTTGATGATCATATGTTCCCAGGCTGCCAGACAGTGGACACCCCTGGGATGGCACCAGTAAGTTGAATGAGTGTTACTGACAATTGCTTTCTGTTCATGTTGAGCCATCACTCTAGTTGTCAGCTGGATGCTGCTTAAGGCTAAGGGCATGTTACTGCATTTCTATGGGGCTATAGAGGGATGACACATCTGTACACAATACACATTTGCACATACTGTGCTGATATTTGCTTAACATTTTGGTCTCATTTAGCATAGTGGTGTGCTCTATCTTTGAGACTACAGCATAACAGTATCTACCACAGGTCAGATTGCTCTGAAATAACATTTTTAGTTTCAGACTTCTTACCTTTAAGAGCCATACTGCCACTGCCAGACCTGCTGTGATATCACTGTGTAAGTCTTTAGGTGGGGATTTCATGGATGTTGCCATGTGGAGGCCTTTGCCAGACATTTCTGTATGGTTTTCTGCAGCTGATCTGCTGGGTGACACTGGGGGTGTGTATGGGACCCCCCACTTTGACATCCATGTATGTGCCCTATGACCACCCACTTTTTTTGGCTCAGCACATATACTGCAGTGGTATTTATCAACTAAGGTGGTACTGTATAGTGTGGGTAAGCCAGTACTGGGAATACACTTTCTGCTGTCCCACATAGCTGTCAGTTGTCTGCTGCTATCCCAGTAACCCACCCCATCCCCTTGCATGCTTGCATCAATACCACAGATATGATATCAGAACATTCTACTCCATTCATTTATTGTTAAGAAGACTGACTTACTTTGTGCCTGAGGCAGTTGGGAGGATTGTGCTTGAGGGGGTGACTATGTTGGATGCATGCAGTACAATGCCTATACATGGTAAGGTATAGGTGGTGTGATATTTGGCATCCATTTTACTGTGTGTGCGAGTCAGAGAGTGAGAGAGATAGTCCCTCTGGCCCTACAGTATCAGTGTATGTGCTATGCATTGCCTCTTTGCCAAGGCCAGGGCATACTGGGTATGCCTCTATCTGCCTACAGGGGAAGGCTCAGGATGTTCCTCCTCTGAGTCCCTCTGTGCCTGTGGAGACCTTGGCAATGGAATGGGGCTGTGTGGCCCTTCTCTATTTTCTTCCTACTGCAGCTGTTTTCACAGGATCATATTGTGTAGCATGGCACATACTATGAATTTGTGCATATGTGGTTGGAGCATACTGCAAAGGTCCACTGGATATGTCAAAGCAGCGGAACTGTGACTTGAGCATCCCAAACACATGCTCTATAATGATCCTCATTTGTGCGTGTGCCTCATTATGGCATTCCTTTGTAGGTCTGTGTGCATTTCTGATGGTGTCATCAGCCACGGCTCCAGTACATAGCCAGCATCCCCCACCAGATGGCCATATGGGATGCCCCCAATGGCAAATGCCTGGTACAGCTGTGATGAATGCCAGATGTGGCAGTCGTGATAGCTTCCATGGCTGCCAGCAGACACATTAATGATAATGCCCTGGGCATCACACATGAATTGGCAGTTGATGGAGTAGAACCCCTTGTGGTTTAGGTAGACCCTACCCTGGCCACTGGGTGATGCTTTGATGTGGATGTGTATGCAGTCTATGGCACCCAGTACCTCAGGGTATTCTGCTACATGGTAGAAGAGACATATATTGCTGGTGCTCTCCTCATGGGTGCTGGGGAAGTAAATGTGCTCAGTGGCATGTGATTGCATGACATCCAGGATCTGGTGGAGTATCCTGGAAACAGATGCCTGTGAGATCCCCATGGGATCCTCAGTTGGTCTTTGGAAAGTATCTGTAGCTAATATTCTTAAGGCTACACATATGTTGGTATCCACTGGGATGGGTTCTCCTCTGTTGGTTCTGGGTCTGAGGTGAGACTGGCACAGCTCAATGAGTTGCTGAAGTATGTCTCTGTCTACCCTTTAGCTCTCTACTATCTCCAGATCATGTAGTCCCTGATAGGTTACCCTGGGTCTGAACACTCTTCTCCTCCTCCTTGGTCTGAGATGATTGTCAGCATTATCCTCCTCAGTTCCCTTGGCCTCTTGCACATACTGATAGATCAAAATGACAGCAGCCTCTAACATTTTTTGCTAGGTTTGTCAGTTAAAATTCCCCCATATGTGTACACCAATGGTGCAGAGTTTGTGGGAAAAAACAGATGGGAAGGTGTTTCCATATCTTATAGTGGTGTGCTGAAGATGCTGCCTGTGTGATTGGCTGACTTTGAGGCATTCCACCTGCCAGCTATTTTACTTGTATTTGAGTGCCTGTATTTTGCTATTTCTCTTTTTTTTTCCTTCCCCCCCCCCTTCCCATTTCTGCACATTTTAAGCCCAGAGACATGGCATGCAAATCCACTGCCTAAATGTAAACAGTGATGTTAATTCCATTTTTTTTTTAAGTCCCAGTGCACACCGTGCACACCCGTTTAACTAAGGTAAATACTTTTAGCATAAATGTCCCTACCCTGGACACAAACACGATCTTCATTTCATGGAGTAAAACATTACAGCCTCAACACACCGCCTTGCTTAACTGTGCTTAGCAAAGTGCAAACCAACAGCTCCAATGTGCTTGCAGCAAGCATGACACACCCCATTTTCATGTTAGCTACTCCTCCTGCCTACACTATCCTGTTCTAACACCTACACAGTTAGGTGCAGTGTGTGGACTTAGAATATTTTGTCATTCAGTAAATTTGCCTTCATTTGCATACCCCACTCCCTTAGTCCATAGTTACTGCTCTGACACGGAGCCTTTCCCCTTGACAACCAGTGTTCCCTGGGAATGTTTTGATTCTGCACGCCATTGATTATAAATGCAAAATGCAGATTTCCCCTAAAATTGTGTTTTAATGTATTTTTTTTTTCATTTTCGGCACGATCCCTTTTGTGCGCCACTGCCCTATGCTTAAACGGCTGAGATCAGCCAAAAAAATACTTTGATTTTTTTTTATTAAATTAAACATTTTCCCATGCCAATGGCCATATATTTGGCCATTGGCATGCCTAAAGTGTATAATACATGCTTTTATTTGAGCTGTCATGCCTCCGTTTTGTTATTTGCAGAAATGTTTTCGGTTAGTAACCAAACACATTTCTGCAACTAGCACTGTTCCTATATGGATGCCTGCCTGCTTTCTGAATCACTAATTTACCTCATTTGCATGTTTATCACCAGTAAATGAGGTATTTAGCATTCTACAGGGCTTTCCGTGCATGAACAGTGTCGGCAGGCTCATGCACGTCAGATCGGCTGTTTCCTGAATCGCTCGGCAACCATATTCTGTGCAGGAGTGGCTACACTGTTCCTGCATGGAGATTTTTGTTTAATGAATCCCAGGGATTCTCTATAATATAAATATGCATTGGATAGCAAATCCGCAAACATATTTAGGATGTTTAAAAGCTATTGTTTCAATGAGGTACTAAAGGAAGGGCAAACAGTTAAAGTATATAATATTGCATCATATATAAAATATGTGTTAAAATGCAAGGTTCCTTCAAGAAAAAAGTACAGAAACTCCATTTTGTATGAAATCTCATTTACTGTAAAAAAATGGGATAAAAGATATTATAATGTGTTATTAAGCAAGATTTTAAACTCAACATGTTTGTGTAAAAGTTTATACAATTGTCTGAACGTTATCACTGCTTCTTGCAGTCCTGGAAAAGGGAAAGAATCCTTCCTCCTCTGTTTGTCTAATGTACAGTTCTGAGCAAGTCACTTTGGCAGACATTTTTTCTGATCCCCTATGGGTTTACTCAGTTAACAAATGTATTGAAAAAAATGCATATCCCTAAGGTTGCAGAATTGCTATGAGTTATTTCATACTTTACTATGTTCAAGCACAACTTCTTTCTGAAAGCCATGAGATATCTCTTCCTTTCCTTACAGCTCACTGAGAACAACTGGATGAGGTTTCTTCTGCTCAATTCAACTCCTTAAAGTTGAAAGTACAGTTGTGTATGTAAACTTACCAAAACAGTAAATGTTCTAGGAGATTGCTGTTGCAGTGGCCTAAGCTATTCAGATTATATCATGACAAGGATATGACTAACCTACCATTTCCTCAAAGCAAAAGGGTATCCCCATGTAGTCTTAAGTGTCAGGATTATGAGCAGAGTTCTATGTGAAAATCATATAGAGTGCTGAATGCTTCAGAGTTTTTTTTTCCATAAGAAAGGATGCTATAGCACTGAAAAGCAAAATGATAAGAAATATAAAACAAGAGTAACTATATACATAATAATATGTACATCCACATCATGGCAATACTTAAAACAACTAAAGAAGTGGGTTGGAGGACAAATAAGTCTTCTGCAACAGTGATCAATTAGAACATCTACTGCTATGCTATGTTTACTTTTCCAGCTATACTGTATTCAACATTTGCTTACTGTTGCAGTAGTCTAAGCTATTCAGGTAGTGCACCAGTGTTTAGAAATAAGAAAGAAAGGAGAAAATAAATAAAAAATCTAGGACACCCTAGAGAATCATCCTAACAAAGTCTGTTCTGGACCTGGAAAAAAGTATTGAATTTATAGTGTTTTGCAAAGGTACATATAGAGGACCAAGTTGCTGTGTCTAGAATACTTCTAGAACCCACCCCTTTCCAGAAAGCTACAAAAGAAGCCAAACCCTGTTAGAATGGGCTCTATCCCTGCATAGAAGTGTTTTGTTATGGTGAGAATAGCAAAAAAGAAATAGCATGACACAACCATGTAGAAGTAGTCTTCTTTGTAACATGTTCTCCGGGATTCATGAAGCTCGGTGTAAGGCCGGCGTAAGGCTTGCGCCGTCCGTGTGGCGTATATATGGAGTAGTCATGCCATATGCATATTAATGAAGGCGCGCAGCCACCTCAGCCACGTGCATAGGAAATGTGCGCGAGTGCACGGGGCGTAACTAGGTTGCGCATGGAGGCATGCCGATGTCAGCTGTCGATGAGCAATCTAAACTGCTGAATATTATATTCCACCTGCAATAGTAATCGCACCTATCAGTGTCCGTGGATACTGAAATGTATGCAAAGCATGCAAGATAGTCCCTGCGAACAGAAAATGAAGAATCAAACACGAATGGTAGGGAATAACGGGTCCCTACCCTTGAACAAATGACATGAAAACCGTGTGCCCGTAGTCCAATGTAGTGTTGAAAGCTATACCATGTAGAAGTGAAATGTATCATATGTTAGCGCGCCACCAGTAGGTACGTCCAGCCCAGTGGAGAGGGTCGCCAGCTGACCCATAATGTGAGGGAGGGAACATAGCTGTGCAGATGTGTCCATAACAAAATACACAAGGAGAAATGTAGATATATGTAGTGACCGTATGTCTGAATCATATCCCACAAGGCATGTAATAGTTACATACAAAAGGTATGTCCGTATTTCACATACCAAATGTGATAGGAAAGAGCATACGCATGTAAACGAAACAGAAGGAGCATATAAACAGCTATAACAATACGGACACATGTAGGCTGAAAGGAACAGTATGATCCGTACCATTGACTAAGCTTACCACCTGTCCCACTTTGCGAGCGACAGTCCCTCTGTGGGCAGATGTGTCCTGACACAAACATGTAAAAATGGCAAATGTCCAGAGAATATAGGACATAATTATTCCGTAGACGTCATGTAATAGTTGCATTAAACATATTTCACTGAACGTATATTACCTAAATGTCATGAGAAACAGAATAAGACACCAAAATGCTACAAGAATAAGCTTAGATATAGGCAAGAATTGTAAGTTCCATCTGCCGAACTGACCGTGGGTATGTGCCGGCCTGTAAAATATGCTGTGTTCATGGCAAATGTCACACTGTGGCCAATTGAAAAGGTGGAAACACAACTGTCGATGGTGGGGAGGCATTGTCCACAACAGTTGGACATGTTTAAGGAATAGTTTGGACGTAGGAAAAGGTGCCATCCTACCAATGAGTACAACAGGCTGGCAAAATCCGGAAGTCAGCTGTATAATCCGAATGTGTATGTGACACAGTCGAATGGGTAGTACCTGGATATACCAACCAAGTAATGAAAATGAAGTATGGCCATGTACCTATGTGCGTGAGGTATAGCATGTGAAAAGCAAACAAGGCAGGGTAGTCCACACAACCATAAAGGTACCCGACACATGTAGGGTAGTCAATGTGTAATTCTGGCTGTGTCATGGGCCAACAACCAAAGTAGTGCTCTATGGGGTGTGATGAATTTGCGTGTGAGGGGTGGGTGGTTAATGGTAAAATCCTCAAAGACGATACTGTGTTGTATGCAGAAAAGGTGAACCGGACATGTACGAGGGGGCAGTGGGTGAAGTGGAAAGAAACACAACCACATGTAGAAACAGCTGCAAGACAAGCAGACAGGCCATAGTGTAGAACACAATCCCACAAACATATAAATATGGAAATGTGCAAGACAAATGTAAAGATACATCACCGTCACATGCCCACAGATGGGTACTGATGGAACTGGCCATAGCAAACGCAGCACACCTGGATACATAATGGCCTACCCAGCATACCCTCCACAACACACAACCTGCCTCCATACTAGAACATCCACCAAATCCAGCTGTACTTATCCCACTGGTTTGTTGCAGACACAGCTACACACAGTGACCCCTACGTATATGTAGTAGGTATTGTCACCCTGTGCAGTGTCAGGATTGCAAACCATGTATCCCCTGCATGTAGAACTCCCTGCACATTTTCGTAAAACCGCAAAAATCTTCGTTATCTGACTTGTTTTGGTCTTGTCCAATTTTTGGGATATCCCTCATGGGATAACCAACCTGTGTAAATAGTAGAATGGGTATGACGACATGATGTCCAATCCTGTAGATATCTGGACACAAGTCAGAACGTGCAGTGGAGGCCCATGACACTGTCCAGCCCTAAGTGGGCATGCATAACCTACTACCCAGGATAAAACACTTTCCCATTACACACGTGTCCAGACATGAATAGGAGGGAGAATATAATGCACACATTTGCATAGTGGCAAACGGCATGAGGATGAGGAAGAAACTGACGTAAACAGGTCAACCCTGATCAAGTGTGAGGGACACTGACTGTGTGCAGGCATGACTGACCATATCTGTCAACCTGTGTGAGTTAGATATCTGGACAGAGCCGTGAATACAAGTGAGACAAAGGTCCAAAAACAGGGACATTCTGTAAAGATAGCTCTTAGAAACACAGAATATGATAGAATAACAGTTTGCACATTGGCATTAATGTCCGGAGTATGAAGTCTGAAACCCAACTGTCTGTCAGCACATTCCGACTGCAGTCTTTAATGCTGAGCTACTGCTGTGCCAGAACACAACAGCATATTACAGAGGTCCGTGCCATACCACTCAACTGTCCTGATATTCGCAGAATGACTCGGGTTACCACCTGTCCCACTTTGCGAGTAACAGTCCCTCTGTAGGCAGTTGTGTCCTGTGAAAAATATCAAGACATAGCGAATGTCCTGAGAGTTTAGGACAACGTTATTTCCTAAGTTTCATTAATAGTTGCATAAAACAGTTATTTTATATATGAAACTTATATATGTTATGTGAAGTAGCATAAGCAATTCAAATGTTACTAGAATAAGCTATTATTTGTGCAAAAAAGGTTAGGTTCTGTACCATGCACGGCTGTTGGTATGTTTTGTCCTGGAAAATCTGACATTTCTACAGAACATGTCCCACTTTGGGCATTTGAAAAGGTGGCAACCCTAAGAATGACCAGAGGTTTGCCACATATTGTTGTTGTGTGCCTCCAATAATCTGCACCAGTGTGGTAAATAGCTGAGGATTGACGTCACTAAATAATGAGAAATATCCTGAGTTTAAGACTCCACATCCTTCAGAAAAGTCATGTTAATGCAAAACCTAGTATTCTAACAATGTTCTAAGCTTGTAAGACCAATTGTTAAAATGTGTCCTAATTGTCCCCCCATCGTGTAGGTTTTGCACAGTTTTGGTGCTCTAAGAGGTTGAGAGGTATGGTCCGTACATATTTACAGTAACAACCCTTCACATTTGTGTAATGTACAACTGCATACCTGTAGTCACTTCATGTCCAAAATAATAATTCCCGTATGACTGTATATAGGTAACAGTCAAATGTGAATGGGAACACCCCTCACTGTGGAGTATGGACTGTAACAACTCCAGCCATAATATGTATTGCCAACAGAATAAGCTGCTGACAGGTGCCCAAACACCTGTGTCTATAAACACAGGTAAAACTTCATAACAGGGAGAAACTCCCCGTCCATATGCTTCATCTGACATTTGAACTCGGCCAGGGAAGTTCCGTTCACCAGGTGGACAAGCCTAAACCCAGATCACTACATGAACACCCTGACAATCAAAGACCTGTATGTGCCTGGACTATATACCTTGTGGTCCACAGCAGTAGGCAATAGGGAATGTGTAATATGTAGTACCGCATTTTTCCCAGCAGGAGAATGGATGCCTGTGTTGTAGGTGAAGCGGTGAGGCATATGTTGATGTAGCTAAGTACTATGGGTATGCATATCAATGAGGCAGAACACCAATAGAATAGTGGTTCCGGCATCCGGCCAACGTGAATGCAGTCTCGGTTGACCTACGACCACTGCACATGTAACTTGAAAGTGTAATGAATACGTTCGTGCTGTACACACATTTAAATATGTAAAGGTGAACGTGTGTTTCACAGCAGTCCGTAAACTGGAATACAGATATGCAACTGTTACGGTCAGAATTATAAAAGTTCATGTAAGCACAAATATCTATGAAACATATGTAACCCACAATAAGGATATGCAAGTGCACCTGCGCGTGTCTAATCCGCTCACAGCATAACAAATGAATGCTGTTTTCCCCACGTTCTATGTACATGGCTCATACCTGTTAACCCTGTGAAGTACGAAACTGGACAAAGCCATGAAAACAACTGGTACAAATAGGGAAAATCCCCAGATATTGCTCTAACAAACATAGAAAGTGGATAGAATAACAGGTGTGTCACTAGCACGGATTCTCTGAAGGGTATGAAGTCGTAACCTGAAATATTTGTCATTATTTACCAACGTCAGTCTTTAATGATTTGCCACTAAATTGCCAGATAGACACAAGGTTATGAAAAACAGACCAAAGATAAGAGGCAAACAGCTGTACATGCAGCGAAAACATGTACAGTTCAAAGGTATGATATGGATATATATATATATATATATACACACATATATCCACAGACATAAACCAAAGCAAATATGAAATGAGGAATGTACAGACATATGTATATATGTGCATATATATATCTATACACACACGATACATGAATAGATATATATACACAACAAAACATATGTCCCTGTACATATAACACATGTACATATATAGGTAACGGTATAGCTATTATGGATAGACAGACAGACATGCATGAAAGGAGAATACACTGCTGCTTTCCAAACCATTGCCCGGAAAGCACCAGTGTGACAGGGCCTGCAATTCTACACATTAAAAATGAATATAGGTGTCCTTTGCAGGACCCCAAAAATTGATCCCGTATGAAGTGCGAACCGTCATTGATGCAAAAGATGTCACAAGTGCAATTATGATATAGCTGTACATGCAACAGTAGCAGGTGCAAGGGTAGTAGTACATGGGTCGATAGAATGTATGACGTACGACCTGATATCCACAGAGTGGGGAGTGCTCAGATGTGTCCTCACACTTTATTATCGCTCACATTAAACATGTCTAATGGGTACTGTGGAGGGGTGTCAGGTATGGGAATCATGGGTATGCAGAAATGGGCCTAGGTGTTGGTTGGCACAGATCTATTAGGTACGCCCCATGGGAGTGGTCAATATACCTATGTGGGTATAACACACGCCTATATTCTCCAAAAAGGTGCAATCCATCTACTGAATATTGTGTAAACCATTGTGGGAAGACGTAGGGACCTATATCAGTGTCATGTAGGTGATTATCATGGATGGACATAAGTATGACCAAGATGGTATCCATACCTGCCAAAATGTCAGAATAAGACAGCTGGACTAAGGCATAGTACATGAAATAGAAATAGCGACTATATTAAATATACCCCAGACAAAGTCAGAACGTTGTTAGAATAATGGCGTAGTCAGGAATATGAATGTTATGAGAGTTAGTAATCATGAAATAGAAATGTCAGTCATTATTACCTAACTGCACAGTTCGTCATGCCTTCCCAGCAATCTACCAGAAAGGCACATTATTATGGCAAATGTAACAATCATAAGTCAAACCTCGGGGCATTTACCCATAATGTGTACAGGTGAGAGGTATGAAGGTAACCCGTCCTAAATAAATGTACAGAACTAGTGATACTAGGTGGACAGGTGAGAAGAAAGACGTCAGGGCAAATGACAAAACTGGTGTGGTATCCTTCAAGGACCCTGAGCCAGTGGAAACCACAACCCAAGCTGCGGAAGCCCTTACAAATGCCTTCTATGAACACCTCCAGGACTGCATGGATCAGGCAATCCCAAATAAAACCAAGACTCTTTCCACAAAGGGCAAACGTCCAGTCTGGTGGACCCCAGCCATTAACAAACTTTACAATAAGAGGAGAAAGCTATTACATGATAGAACAAAATCCATAAAAGGGAAGTCACCCCTGATCATTATTAGTAAAAAATACGAGCACTCATAAAATCAACTAAGGCCAATTTTGAGAGAAAAATTGCCATGGATTCAAAGGACAATCATAAGGCCTTTTTCAGCTATGTTAGGAACCTGGGTGGAAACTCCCAGATATGCTCATAATTAGTCCAAAATGATACAAAAATCACTGAACCCACAGACATTGCCAACATACTGGCAGACAGGTTCAGTGCAAACTTCACCCCCCTCCCCCCCTAAAGGAAAGATAACTATCCCAGCCGAGTGTAGCCTCCCGGACATCTCAAATGCGCAGGTGAATGCTGCTCTCTCTAAAGCTAAAAACACAGCATCAGTGGGACCGGATGGTGTCCCCAGCTGTGTGCTACACGAGCTAAATGAGGAATTAAACCCGCACATAAGGCAGCTGTTTAATCTCAGCCTTACCACAGGATACGTGCCCAAGGAGTGGCGTACGGCAACTGTGGTCCCACTCCACAAAGGCGGCGCCTCTACGGACCCTGGTAATTACCGCCCCATAAGCTTAACAAGTCTAGTCTGCAAAGCTATGGAGAGGATCATAATGGAGCTCATAAACAAAGATATATGGGACTTGCAGACATTGGACCCGACCCAGTTTGGCTTTGTCAAGGGAAGATCATGCCTTTTGAACTTGGTCGACTTCTTCGAAACAGTCACCAAGGCCATTGATGAGGGAAAGGCAGTCCATACAGCCTACCTTGACCTTGCAAAGGCTTACGACAATACCCCACTGGTATTGTAGAAAACTTACCAGCTTAAATGTAAAACCATATGTCACAAGATGGGTTGCAAACTGGCTTAAGGACAGAACCCACAGGGTTAGAGTTGCTGGCGCTGTGTCAGACTCCAAGACGGTCACAAGTGGTGTCCCACAGGGCTCGGTCCTTGGCCCCTATTGTTTGGCATCTACTTCTCAGAAGTACAGGCCAACATGGGAGGACTTTGGCTGACAAAGTTTGCAGACGACTGCAAACTGGGCCATAGTGGAAAGTGCATCGGACACGGATATCCTTCAGAAGGGACTCACGGAAACAGATAGCTGGTGCCAGAGCCATGGCCTGAAGTTAAACGCCAAAATGTATAGTCATACCCTTCGGGAAAAACAAGGTAACCCCAAGCTACCATATAGGTGGCAATCCACTAAGCACAGAAGAGGTTATCAGGGACCTGGGGACCCAGGTTGACAGTGGCCTTTCTTTGACACTCACGTTGCTAAAGTGGTTAGAAAGACCTTCTACATTGCCCACCTGATCATGAAGGATTCACATCCAGATCTAGTGAGGTCATTGTTCCCCTGTACTCTTCACTTATCAGACCAATGATCGAGTACAATGCCCCATTCGGGATGTATCTCACCCGACATCTGCAGCAATTGGAGAGACCCCAAAAGTTCCTCACCAAAAGGATAAAGGGACTCCAAAATCTGTCATATGCTGCCAGATTGAAGAAACTCCAGCTCTATTCAGTCGCATACCGTCTGCTCAGAGGTGACATGTGCCTGACATACAAGGCCATGTCCAACGCGGAATTAATGGACATGCTCCACCTCAAAAAATCCAAATCCACCAAAACCACTAGAGCAAGCGACTTAAACCTTAGCACGGATATAAATAGGAAATGCTGGAGGGATAGATTTATCACTCAGAGACTCCCTATGCTGTGGAATAAAATCCCGGTCCATGTGAGGCAGAGCACCTCGCTGACTCTGTTCAAGAGAAATCTAGACCTGTGGATGGGAGATCGTAGGTTTACCCCGGGAATCATCTCTGTGTCACTGCTGGACAGAGGCACAACAAACTAATGGGCACAGTATTTTTTCATATAATGGGTGGCATAAGCCACAAAAATTTGGGCTAGGCTTATAAATGCCTTAGGGCAGATAGCCTAGTATAAACCTATGAACCTATGAACCTATGTACAAGTCAAAAGCATGACTTTCCACAAATGTGAATGACAATGTATGCCCTGTGAAAGTCAATGTGGAAGGTTAATAGACTCAAAAGACATGTGTCCCTCAGGGTGTCATGCAGTGTCACCGATACAGTGTCCAGTCCCCCATACTCGTATGTGAGCTCTGTCACTGACGGAAAGCGCAAATACCGGCGTACGCATAAGATACATGATAGAATAATTAGTGCGGATAAACACCTGTTGGCCTGTGTGAGGAATATAACCCTCTGGGTGGGTGTGTCCTGCAATAGGAATCTAATGGCATCTGGCCTGTGATGGCGCCATATATTGTGTGTATTGGTGTAAGAAAATTGATATCCTGTATCAGAAACATACCTCGCAACTGTACAGAGTCTCGCAGAATGTGCAGATGTATGCCTCATATGTTTGGTGTGTTCCTCTTACAATCTGTACCTGTCTGCCAAATACCTGGGATCTGACATCATTACATAATGACAATCATTTGAGTTTAAGACCCCAAATCCCTCAGAAAAGTCATACTAATGCAAAACCTATTATACTGTCAACTATCTACGTTTGTAAGAGCAATATTTAAAATCTTCCCCTATTTGTCCCCCCATCATGTTAATCTTTGTACAGATGTTCTGCTCTAGGAGATTGAGAGGTATGATCAGAAACAGATGCATGTCTGAGGAAACAGCATTATCGACCTCAAGATAACTCAGAAGGTATGAAAAGCGCTGCAGTAGGAAGTTCAGTATTGTCCACAGGTATGTGCTGACATGTCAAATGACACAGCAGTCTACATGAAGTACCTATAGGGCATCACCTTTACCAATGATTACAGTGGGACATACCCACAGCCATGCATACACCACAAATAGACATAGCACACAGCAAAGCCTAGGCCATTATACACAAAGCCTCCAGCGTGTATAGATTGAGTGAGAGTACAGCAAGGAAAGATGACTGCCAGGCTATTCAGCAAACACCCGTAGGGGCGTGCAAGACCGCCCGTAACATGAACATTGCATGGACAATGTTGGGATTTGCAACATACCCCATTTGTATGTGAAAGCTATGCAAATGATGTAATTACGCGATACATAAAACAGTAAGCTGTCTGTGCAAGAGCAGAGTTATGTGCAGAAATGTACCCAGATGTTAGGCATCTAACATTCTGCACATTGCTAAATGGAGCAATGACAGCTGCATATACAGTATGAATACAGTCAAAGAAGCATGCCAATGTCCAAGTCCAAGGCCAGTGGCAGCTTTGTCCATTGGATATCAATAAAACAGTAGTTGTCCTCCCCCAATCTCCGGTGTGGAAGCGTAGTGCAGCGCCATCTGAACGTGCTGCGCTTCAAAACAAGTCATATATGTATAATATACATACAAATTGTAGGTTTAGTTAGATGTTAGTATGCCATGCAGATGAATGGCAAGCTGGAGACAACATGGCTACTGCGTACTGGTTCTTATGTGTGGAAGCGCTCTGTCAGAGATGTAACAAAGCATTTGTAGGCAATGTGATGCAAGTGAGGCTGAGGATAGTGAATCACAACATGTCATGCCATATGGGCCAAGCCTCTACAGTATAGTGTAGGTTAAGGGGACTATTAGAGTAGAAGATAGGTGACAACATGAGTGTGTATGTATAAAACACTGTATCCTCACTGGAGCAGTGTTACATGTTAGCTGTCAGTACTCAGTGGAAGAGGCGTGTTATGAGATATCCTAAGGAACATCAGGAGACGTTAATGGATACCACCGATGTGACCTGCAAACCTCCCCACAGTGTGTCTGCACCCGTGCGCACCAGTAAGCCCGTGTAAG